>NC_090816.1:123979669-123995611 GCF_000390325.3 Nicotiana tomentosiformis | reverse complement strand
TAAGTAAGGAAGTATGTTGATATATTTTGGGTAATTCCCTTCATTGGTACATGGTAGATTGGGTACCTAACAATAAAATTAGAGAAAATTAACTCAAATTCTCTAAATTGAATAAATAGATGAATAATGGAGAGAATTGTTTCCTTAATAATAATTTCTAGAAAACAATTATCATTAACATCAATTCCAAATTTCTATATGATATTGAATTGATAAATTTTATTGCTATGTGGAAAAAATAATTGTTTCATCAATGTATTATTGGAATTTCACTTGAAATTATTACAAAGGTCAAAATAGGAAGAAGAAAAAAAAAATACCAAGCAACAACCATCCAACTTGCAGGAGACAAGTCAATGCTCTTCAGTGACTGAAGTCCTGGATGCTTCTCACTAAATTCATATATCTGAAATATCCAAAACAAAATCAAAAAATATTACTTTAAAATACAAAATTAAGAATACTAAGTGACTATTAAAAATATATTCTTTTCAAAAATAGTCTCAACTTATCAAAAGGTAGGAAAACCTCTTGGTCATCAAACTCTGACCTAACGTCACACATTCTCATGTTATTTTAAAATTTTCTAACTAATTATTAAAAAACTTAAGTTTACACACCTTTTCCACCAAGGGAATTCTCCAACAGGGAGAGGCAATCTCAGAATGTTGAAAATACATATAGCCAAGGCGATTTTCATTAACATTCATTGAAGGTGCATAACTTCTTTGAATGTTTTGTTGATTGGCTACTACATCTCGGGACGGGACTGATCCCAAAAAAAGATCTCTTGAGCCCTCTGCATGCTCAAAAGTAGAGTCAGTTGAGTTATTGCTGGAAGTCCTCGAGAGTTTTTCACTACCACTTACTTCACTCACTGACTCCAGCTCAAGATCAAGTCCATCAATAACATGGTCTTCTGATAAGTTTCTATAGAAAATAAAAAAGTATCAGTAATGACATATCACTATTATATATTGATTCAAGAAAGCTAAAGATTTGACAAGCACAAATCTGTCACAAACCAAGCACGTAATGTGCACGGTTGGTAACCATATATCTCGTTTATGGACTACTATCAAAATCTAAATAGTTAAATATAAATAAAATATAAAAAAATAAACGTATCGGCCACAAGAAAGAAAAAAGAATGTAGAGAATTAATACATCCATTGCAAAAGAAAATTTATCTCAGTTTTGGTTTGTTATGTTAACCATGATAAAGAGAGCAAAAAAAGCTTATTTTTTTCTTATAGTTTAGTTTCGTAACTAAGCAAAATATAATAGATAAACAAACAATTAAAAATAACTTTTTGAGTTGGCTGAGTCGATTTAACCATTTTTTCCACCATCAAACACGTGCGCGCACGAGAGAGAGACGTATCCATTGTGTTCCTTTCAATCCAAACATCATAAACATCAGCAACAAAACAAGCTTTTAGCAGTATTCCTTGTGTTGTTGTTCGCCTAGCTTCCTTTAGTGTCCGTTGCCTTTCTCCTTTTCCCAAGGCAGTACATCTCTATTCCACTTTAACCAGCTAAAATATTCTGCCAGAAGCCTCTTGAGAAAGTGCAGTTAAAGAAAACAAGTGTTGGGAGGTTTCTGGGCAGGTTTTGCATAGTACACATGATGGGTCCATCTCATTCAAAAGCCAAAGTAATAGGCATGTGCCTAAGGAAAATATTTGGTTAAGAATTTCTTTGGTTTGGTAGCCTATTTTATTGAATTTCTTTGGTTTGGTAGCCAACTTTGTTGAATTGTCAATATTGAAGAAAAAAAAGGAAAAGTATGTGCAAATTGTCAAATATAGTAGCCTTTAGAGAGTGAGGCTTCGGCTCTCATTTCTATACACCAACAAAGAAAAAAAGAAAGAGTGAGGTTTCACATATAAGGTATAAGAAAATAGTCTGTGAGAAAAATAGAGAGTGAGCAATATTGTAGTGAGGTTGGAATATCAAAAGAGGGTTATTTCTTTAGAGTGTTGTAGTAGTCTTTGAAATATTTTACTCGGACCTACAAAGTGTAAAATTCCTTGCTATAGTGATATCAGTTGCTCATCTCAGGGCCGTGGTTTTTCCCTTATTCAAAAGGGTTTTCCATGTAAAAATCTTGGTGTCGTTGTCACTCTTTTATTCTTGTTAATTACCGTATCTTGGTGCTACGTTATTATTCCGCTTTTATTACTGTGAATATTATTTTTGTAGGGGGTTATTCCTAACAAATGGTATCAGAGCATAGGTTCTGCTCGTTCATAGAAGTACTATTCACTGCCGGTAGTACTATATGTCCGGAGTAAAGTACGAGGTAGCAAATTTCAACGGAGAAAACAGTTTCTCAACATGGTAAAGAAGGGTGAGGGATCTGCTCAATCAACAAGGATTACACAAGGTACTTGATGTTGATGCCAAAAAGCCTGATACCATGAAAGCTGAGGATTGGACTGAATTGGATGAAAGGGCTGCTAGTGCAATCAGGTTGCACTTATCAGATGATGTGGTAAATAACATCATTGATGAAGACACTGCATGTGGCATTTGGACAAGGTTGGAAAGCCTATACATGTCCAAAACGCTGACAAATAAATTGTACCTGAAGAAGCAGATATACTCCCTACACATGGGTGAAGGTACAAGTTTTTTGTCACATTTAAATGTGTTTAACTGACTAATCACACAGCTCGCCAACCTCGGAGTGAAAATCGAGGAAGAAGATAAAGCCATCTTTCTATTGAACTCGTTGCCATCTTCGTACGATAATTTGGCAACAACCATCCTGCACGGTAAGACTACCATTGAGTTGAAAGACGTCACATCGGCTCTTCTACTCAATGAGAAGATGAGAAAGATGCCTGAAAATCAAGGACAGACTCTCATCACAAAAGGTAGAGGCAGGAGTTATCAAAGGTGTTCGAGCAACTATGGTAGATACGGAGCTCGTGGGAAGTCTAAGAACCGATCCAAATTAAGAGCTAGAAATTGCTACAATTATGATCAACCAGTAGGGATGTTCATAAAAAACCGAAAAACTGAACCAAACAGACCAAAAAACCCGATACTTTTTAGGTTTGGTTTGGTTTTGATTTTGAATTTTAAAAATCGATCAAATTTGGTTTGGGTTTGGTTTTAATCAAAAAATAACCGAAAAAAATGAACCAAACCGACTATAAAAGTAGCTATTTAAATTTATTATTACACCTATATATATGTATATTTTTATATAAAGTTTCTAAAATTTTATGATACGTACTAGTCATTTATATTTTTAGTCTAGTTCCTTTCTATTATAATAATCTAATTATTTGTCTTTATATTCTAGCTTGATTGGTAGTTTTCTTTTGCTAAGTACAAGAATTTATTTCATGTTAAAAATAATTGATTTTTAATTGAGTACTTTAATTATTCATCACTATTTGATTCAATTATCATCAATATATCTTGGTAAATGATAGATTTCTCAAAGAGCAATTGATTTGATAGTGTTACGTTCAAAATATAGTCACCGGAATATGCGTTTGGTTGTGTATATCTCATATTTAAGAAAGAAATCGATGAATAACCGAAAAAACCGACAAAAATCGAATCAAACCGAGTCGATAAAAAATCGACTTAATTGGTTTGGTTTGGTTCCAATATTTAAAAACCCGACTTACTTGGTTTGATTTCTTTTTCGGGAAAAACCGACCCAAACCGAAACATGAACACCCTTATCAACCAGGTCACTTCAAAAGAGATTGCCCAAATCTAAGGAAGGGCAAAGGTGAAACTAGTGGCCAGAAGAATGACGACAACACAGCCACCATGGTGAAAAACAATGATAATGTTGTCCTCTTTATAAACAAGGAAGAGGAATGCATGCACTTATCAGGTCCAGAGTCAGAATAGGTGGTTGATACAACAACATCTTACCATGCCACACCGGTAGAAGATCTTTTTTTGCAGATATGTAGCAGATGATTTCGGCACTGTGAGAATGGGTAACACAAGTTACTCAAAGATTGCGGGGATTGGTGACATTTGTATCAAGAAAAATGTCGGATGCACATTGGTTCTAAAGGACATGCGACATGTACCTGATTTGCGGATGAACTTGATCTCGAGAATTGCTTTAGACCGAGATGGATACGAGAACTATTTTGCAAATCAAAATTGGAGACTCACCAAGTGATCATTAGTGATTGCAAAGGGAGTTGCTCGTGGCACGTTGTACAGGAAAAATGTAGAAATATGCCGAGGTGAATTGAACGCGATACAAGATGTGATTTCTACAGATTTGTGGCACAAGAGAATGGGTCATATGAGCGAGAAGGGATTGCAGATTCTTGCCAAGAAACCACTCATTTCTTCTGTCAAAAGTACAACGGTAAAACCTTGTGACTACTGTTTATTTGGTAAGCAACATATAGTCTTATTTCAGACATCGTCTGAAAGAAAATTGAATATGCTTGATTTGGTATATTCTAATATTTGTGGTCCAATGAAAATTAAATCGATGGGCGGTAACAAATATTTTGTTACTTTTATTGATGATACTTCACGAAAATTATGGGTTTATATTTTGAAAACCAAAGATCAGGTGTTTTAAGTTTTTCAGAAGTTTCTTGCTCTGGTGGAAAGGGAGACAAGCCAAAAGCTAAAGCGTTTCTGAAGTGACAATGGAGGTGAGTACACTTCAAGGAAATTTGAAGAGTACTGTTCAATCTATGGGATCAGACATGAAAAGACAGTTCCTGGAACCCCACAGCACAATAGCGTAGCCAAGAGGATGAACCGCACCATTTTTGAGAAGGTGAGAAGCATGCTCAGAATGGCTAAACTGCCTAAGTCATTCTGGGGTGAAGCAGTTCAGACAGCCTGTTACTTAATCAATAAGATTCCATCAGTTCCATTGGAGTTTGACATCCCAGAGAGAGTTTGGACCAACAAGGAAGTGTCCTACTCACATCTAAAAGTGTTCGGTTGTAGAGCTTTTGCACATGTACCAAAGGAGCAGAGAACAAAGTTGGATGATAAATTTGTTCTGTGCATATTCATCAGATATGGAGATGAAGAGTTCGGGTACAGATTGTGGGATCCTATAAAGAAGAAGGTCATTAGAAGAAGAGATGTAATCTTCTAAGAAAATGAAGTTGGAGTTGTAGATGATCAATCAGAGAAGACAAAGAATGGTATAATCCCTAACTTTGTTATTATTCCTTCTTCTTCTAACTATCCCACAAGTGCAGAAAGTACGGCCGACGAGGTTGCCGAGCAGGGGGAGCAACCTGGTGAGGTTATTGAGCAGGGAGAGCAACTTGATAATGATGTTGAGAAAGTGGAGCACCCCACTCAGGAAGAAGAAGAACCTCAACCTCTGAAGATATCAGATAGGCCAAGGGTAGAGTCATGTAGGTACCCTTCCACAAAGTATGTCCTCATTAGTGATGAAGGGGAGCCAGAAAGTCTTAAGGAGGTGCTTTCCCATCTAGAAAAGAACCACTGGATGAAAGCCATGCAAGAAGAGATGGAATCTCTATAGAAAAATGGCACCTACAAGCTGGTTGAACTTCCAAAGAGTAAAATACCACTCAAATGCAAATGGGTCTTTAAACTCAAGAAAGATGGAAATGGCAAGCTGGTCAGATACAAATCTCGATTGGTGGTAAAAGGCTTCGAGCAGAAGAAAGGTATTGATTTTGACAAAATTTTCTCACCTGTTGTCAAAATGACTTCTATTCGAATAATCTTGAGCTTAGCAGCTAGCCTAGATCTTGAAGTGGAGAAGTTGGACGTGAAAACTGCATTTCTTCATGGAGATTTGGAAGAGGAAATCGATATGGAGCAGCCAGAAGGATTTGAAGTAGCTGAAAGGAAATACATGGTGTGAAAACTGAATAAGACTCTTTATGGGTTGAAGCAGGCACCAAGGCAGTGGTACAAGAAGTTTGACTCATTCATGAAAAGTCAACCTTACACAAAGACATATTATGAACCATGTGTATACTTCAAAAGATTTTCTGACAACAACTTTATTATTTTGTTGGTGTATATGGATGACATGTTAATTGTAGAAAAAGACAAGGGGCTGATCGCAAAGTTGAAGGAAGATTTGTCCAAGTCATTTGATTTGAAGGACTTGGGCCCATCACAACAAATTCTGGGTATGAAGATAGTTTGAACAAGCAGAAAGTTGTGGTTGTCTCAGGAGAAGTACATTGAACGTGTACTGGAATGCTTCAACATGAAGAAAGCTAAGCCAGTCAGCACACCTCTTGCTATTCATCTAAAGTTGAGCAAGAAGATGTGTCCTACAACAGTGGAGGAGAAAGGGAACATGGCTAGAGTTCCTTATTCTTCAGCAGTCGGAAGATTGATGTATGCAATGGTATGCACCAGACCTGAGATACCAATAAAGGATTTCTGGATCTCAACCTATATTCACCCTTAGTTTCTCTCTGAGCTCGACTCTGCCTAAGATTTCAACCAACACTAGTTTGAACTTTCTTCAACTTAGAGAAACACAAGCAACAACCCCAGTTTATTCAAACTAACAAGCAGATAGAGCTCTAAGCAAATTTATTAATCAAAAACAATTTATAAGTTATGACCACATGACCCACTTTACTAAAACAATGCCAAATAAATTCATGTTATGATCCTAAAAACTAAGTAAAGCCATCAATCAAAACCAATATATGCAAGTCAATAGCAGTACTCAAATCTAAACTCTTTTTCTTCTGTCAAAGTGAATATTGAGCAATATTCTTTAAGGTACAAACCTTTAGCATGCCATCACAAATGGACACAAATTCAAGCACACTATAAACAGTTATAGCCAAGAGGCTCCAAAACAGGTAAAGCCAAATATCCCCAAATCCCACAATCTTGAGCAAAATCCCTCAAAAGGTACTCATTTTTGGTGTAAAACTTCACATATGGACTAAATTCAAGAACCCCATTTTAAAAAACTCTGCTAGGAAGACCAAAATCAACACTGTAATTGTACTCTTCACAGTGTTTTCTATAAAAACAAAGCCCCTTTCTAAGAACACTAAGACCCAAAGGCTGATCTTTAAAAGCAAGAAAACACTTCCCTTGAGTTCTTAAAGACTGCACTTAAGTTGGGATTGAAACAAAATCTAATAGCTGAAGAAAAGATTTGATATTTTCCTTGAGAAGATCATCAGCTCCATGGCTCCAGAAAATCTTCAAATGGGAAATTGAATCTCTGTCTTTTGAAGAAAGAATCAACCCCTTTTGCATATTATTCAAGCAATAGGACATGGAAATAGGCTTTGAAGCATCATTAGCTTTAGCTGCAGCCATATTTGATCAGTGAATTTCTAGCAATTTCTTTAGGATTACTTTTCTTATCTCACCTAAATTTTTCTACATTATTCTGCTCCTTTTTCAATAGCATTATCCATGGTCGGTTCCATGTGGCATTTTCTTTAGGATTACTCACTGTACGTTAGTTAAATCTAAGCCATGAAATTTA
Organism: Nicotiana tomentosiformis; assembly: GCF_000390325.3. Taxonomy (NCBI): domain Eukaryota; kingdom Viridiplantae; phylum Streptophyta; class Magnoliopsida; order Solanales; family Solanaceae; genus Nicotiana; species Nicotiana tomentosiformis. Next base: position 123,988,137 of record NC_090816.1, on the reverse strand, counting down.
AAATTCAAAAATTTTGGAAGCATACAAATGTGTGGATAATAATTTATCACTACTTTAGTATATTCAGCTGCATTTTTAAGTTATACAATATGCAAATACATGGTTTTTCGTTCTTATATCTGATTATTCAAATAAATAACATGTTACAATCAATTAAAATACACTCATAATATTAAAAAAACAAATCATTATAAAAATCAATCCATAATAAAACCAAAAAACCAAGAATTTAATTAAACTAATCCTGAATTCCTCTCAAATATCCATCTTCACTCCTGAAATCACCTTTCCTTCTCACAGCAAAAGCAAAAACTAGTTGATTCCAGAACACTTCTATTCAAACCCTTAAACCCTTTTCTAATTCACCTTCATTTCCTCACTTTTTATATATAAAAACCTTATAATAAATCTCTTCCCTTCATCATTATTTCAACATTTTCTTGATTATCAACCATGGCTAAATATTACAACAACTACTCTTATTATGACTACCTAGAATACTTCTCTTTACCTCTATACTTCACATTTTTCCTTGTTATCGTATTCTTCATTTTGTTCTTCACTTGGTACATCAACTACGAGTCGATTTTCGAGGATTTTATGCATCAAATAAAGATTTTTCTCATGATTTTTCCTTTGGTTCTTTTGCTTGTGGTTCATTTGTTGAGCAGTGAAAATAAAGAGCGCGTTCCGTTGTTTATTTCTTTGCCAGAAAAAGAGTCGTTTCATAGAGTTGGTGGATTGCCTGTTGGTGTGGGAATTTTGCTTGTATTTCTCACCATAGTTCTTTGCAAGAACGTTGGTTCCCTTTGTTTAGTAGAAGATAAGGGTTTCTTTGTTTTGGAAATGGTAGTCCGTAAATAAAAGTGTTGGTTTTATGTAAGGATTTAACTTTGCATATTCTTGGTAGTGTAATAAGGGAGACAACGGTAAAGTTGTTTCTACGTAATCTATAAGTCACGAGTTCGAGACGGAAATCAACCAGTAATGTTTGCATTAGGTTAGGCTGTCTACATCACACCTCTTTGGGTGCGGCTCTTCCCCGGCCCTGCGGGATGCCTTGTGCACTGGGCTGCCCTTTATTCTTGGTAGTGTAAGTAATATTCACACTATCGATGTATCTTAACACGTTATAGTCATAGGCGCAGCCAGAATTTAAACCTTGTGAATTCGAGGTTCTAATCATTTTAAACTACTATGTTCTAAATTAATAGTAATTAATACATATTCAATTAATTTTTATGACAAATACAAAATTCGGACCAAAGCTATTGGATCGGGCCAACCCGTTGCTGATAGACTAGCTCGGCCCCTGGTAGTTACGTGCATAGGTATATTCAGATGTTGGTAGATCTTTTATTCTATTTGTTAGAGCTAACAGAATCATTTATCAAGCCCAACTTCTTAGGTATGCATCAGTATTTTGCCCGTAACAGTTTAATTTCTGTACACCGATAATAATATCAGGGTAATCCAACAAGTGGGGTCTGGGTAAGGTAGTGTGTACGCAGACCTTACTCCTACCTTCAAGAAGGCAGAGAGATTGTTTCCGATAGACCCTCAGCTTTCTATACACCGATAGTGTAAATAAATTTTCACATTGTTAGATTATCTAAAAGCGGATTTGTAAAAAGCGGATTTGTAATCGAGAAAATAAAGCAAATTACCTCCAATGATATGTTAAAATACACTGATATGTAAAAATTCCTTAAGAACAGTTTATATAAGATAAATCTTATTTTTAATAGGTTACAACAAAATATGGCCAGACACCATCTTCTTGTTTCTTCCTCATTGTCCTCTCTTTATATAACTCTCCTCTCCTCCACATGTAAAAATTGATTTCTCCTTACCAACCTATCTAAACTATTCTCCTTGTTCACTTACCTGCCAAATCATTAGCCAAAATATAAGCTGCACGATAGACATAAACGAAGAGGTGTCCACTACTCAGACTCGTCGACTATTGACTCAAGAAAGAATTTGATTGAAGACAAGAGCAGAACTAAGATGTTCCGCGAAGCTGAAATAGCGCTTGTCTGATCGTTCTGACCAAATTCCGTACTGCATCTCTTGGCATCCTGACCACAGGGACGGATTTAGGGGGCGGAAGGGTGTTCTCCCTAACCCTTTTCGCCATAAAATTACACTGTAAATATAAGACAAAATCTGTTTTGTATCTCTATATATTATATTTTGAATCCGTTTGCCACAACCCAAAAGTATAGTTCAGTGGTCAAGGGGGTTCAATTTGTTGGTTCAATTCCCACTAGACACAATCCCTTCTCATTTAGTAACTTTTTTCTTTTTTGAACCCCTTAGCGAAAATTTTACCCCGGCCATTGACCATCAGCCTAAGTTAGTAAATGCTTTCTTACATAATGCTCGACCGTGCCTGTGACATCCGGCATCTTGACATTATGATCCACGGTACTAATTTGTTGTTCTTTTGACATTTTTACAGTGATTTTTTCCTCTAGAGGGATTACGTCTTTTTGTTCAGCTTTCAATGTTATGGAATTGACTGACTGCACAATCTTTTGTCCATGAGGCGAGAGTTCAGCAACAAGTAATGGCTAACCAACCTTTGCTTGGAACCGACCTGATTTCTCCTGTTCGCGATGCCTTCAGCTCCATCAGTTGATATGTTGTTTGTAAAGTTTAATAGCAACCATTCTCGACTTTCTAGCTCCTCCACCTTAGGTTCAGACTGATGGTTTCGGATATTATAAGGGCGTCAAGCTCTTCATCCTTTGAACTCTTAAGCCCGGAGTCTTAGTTCCAAGCTCATCTCCAGATGCGACCATAAATCTATGGAAATGCTGATTTATTTTGACTACAAGAATGCTCAGATAGATTGATGGATCTCTATTAGCTCTCTGGATGCACAAGGCATCCCGTGTTAATGCAGGGTTTGGGGAAAGCCGCACCTCAAGGTGTGTGATGTAGACAATCTATCTAAATGCAAATATTAGCGGTTGCTTTCACAGTTCGAACCCGTGACTTATAGGTCACACAGAGACAACTTTACTATTTGCTCCAGTGACCTATTAGTTCCCTGGATGGTTAGAACGAATTCTACCACGTAAACATCTACAGTAACAATATCCTGCAGACATATAGCGAAACTGGAACTTAAACCAGATCTACATGCACCGGTTACTAAGGGATACTGAGTTACACTCAGCTGAGTAAAATCGTTGCAAAAACACGAAGCACGGGCTGAAAATGCCCTTCCAACAACCCCCTGCCCCTTCTGCAGCGGAAACCGAATGCAGTCCTCTTGGAAAGCAGAAGCCTTCTTTACTAACATGCATGATCCTTTCTAGGTAGTTAACAAAACATTTTATGTACAACTTCCACCACTACTAGTCTACTAGCAATCCATGTTTGAGCAAACGGTAACGTCTGTCTATCACATATCAACCCCAAAACCTTTTCGATTTCAGCAAGTGCACACTGCAGCCTTTCAGTACCCTGCTTTCAAAGTGTTATCAAGCAAAGACATACTGAGTAAAATAAAGAAATACTGAGTAAAATAAATTAACTTCCTGTCAAAAACAAGAAAATAAAGTTGAGTAAAAACAAAGGAAGATCAACATGGACATATAGACTGAATCTTACCCCTGCAATATCAATTGGTCGCGGTATATCTGGAGATCTCAATCCAATTACCTGCAAGAACCAAACTTTTAAACTTGTGCCAAATATCCAATATCAGCGATAATTATTTAAATATCTCGACTGTCCCCTCGATAGGAAGGTGTTAAGGTCGAAAATTAGGGTTGACAGGTAGTCGAGAGTGTCTCCTAGTCCTACCAGTAGTATTAGTACTATTCTTGTATTTTTCTTATTCTTAGATCTTTATTACTTTCCGTTGCATCGTTCGCTTCCACTGTCTTATTACCTTGTTGTCGATGTTGTTTGTTGCTTCCTTCTCACAGTTCCTTGAGCCGAGGATCTATAGGAAATAGACTCTCTATCTTCCCAAGGTAGGGATAAAGTCTCCATTCACATTACCCTCCCTAGACCACACTTGAGGTCACACTGGGTTTGTTGTTGCTGTTGGACTAACTATTCCTGCTCCTCCCAAAGGAGGAATAGAAGTAACATGTCACAACCCGCACTTTGGGGTTGTGACTTCGGCCAAGAACTGGTGAGAAAAGGCTCTTCTGATTCTCTGACGTAGATCTGTCTACTCAGGAAACTTGGGTTTTTTAATTTTAAGCATATATAAGGGGGGTATAGGTGTTGAAAGCTCAACCTGCCTCCCCTATACGTGCTGCCACCAAGCCGTATCTAACCTCAAGGTCGCTCATTGAGGGGAACCTCAAGGGCCTTCCTGGATGACTCAAAGGAGTGTCCTGAGTATCCATACGAATTAGGGAACTCTATGGACGACGCGACGCCTTCGGGCTAGCGTTGGGCACCAAACAGGCGCTGGAGGTTGATATGTGGGATAGGTATGCCCCACGGGATGCCGAAATGTTGGACAAAGACCTCCGTGCCAATTGGATACTTGATGCACCTATCTTAGGGGCATCATGTGTCGACTTGTAAGCATGACTTGGGTTCAGCCATGCGAGCAAGGGTCTGTTGGCTTAAACGTGCAGTTATGGGGCAACATTGCACTAGACGGGATGAAAGTGTATCGCGAGGGCTATGTATGGGCATGGCACGGAAGACGCACATGACAATGGCCAAGGACTAAAGGTTGTCTTACTCGGGCGAGGCACAAGCCGGGTGCGGATGCATGAGGCGAGTGTCAAGCTTGAGGATTGGGCTGTGCACGGGAGAGCGATGCTCAGTCTTAGGTTAAGGACAAGACATGTCCTTAGCCAACCCCCAGGGCATGCATGGATTATGATCCTAAGACAGGAAGCGCCACGACATGTCGAAGCCAAGAGCTTAGACATCTTATGGGCGGCACAACTTAGAGCATGCCTTCCAGGCAGGCTTCACCACAGGCACAGGATCGTGCTTGGAAAACCTGGGAAAGGATAAAGGCTGGCCTGCATCAAGGGGAACTGCTGGCGCCGCGCGGGCAATTCCGTGCCGCTGGCGAAAATGATCCCGTGACACGTGGTATCAGATCCGATTAAGGCCATACTATGCCATGACACAATGTCAAGGCAAAAGTTAAGATGGCGAGTGCATTTTGGATGTCATTACAGAGATCATGTCAAAGCAGAGATTGATGTTCATATGCCACCAGAGATCGAGAACCCGATACTGCTGGTCGAAGAAAGTCTAGAGTGCTATTGAATGTGGTGATATGACGATGAGTCGGATGGTCAAGAGAAGGCCATGTTTGCCAGGTCGAGCAACCATATTGCAAAGAGTGTGAGCCATGGACTATAAACATTCGGCATGATCATAGCGGAGATCTTGCCAAGGATGTGTGCGACGCATCAGTTGAGTGTCTTTCCTATGGGATAGACTTGTGAGATGCCTGAGGTCATTGCCAAGGTGAGGAGACGGATTCGAAGGAAATAGCGAAGCTTCAGAATTGGTCGGATTTCCAAGTTGGAAGATGTCATCATTCTAGAAGAGGTACGCCGAAAGATCGGGGACCGTTGAGAGTCCAAGTGCGAGGCACAACCGGACCGGGAAGGCGTGCTAGCAGGACCAAGAGAGTACCTGTCTATAGGGCGAGTATTGAAGTACTACCGGTAACATTGGGTAACATAAAATGACTCCAGCTCCAAATCAGTTCCTTCAATATCTTGGTCTCCTCATACAACATATTGATTCAAGTACGGTAAACTAAATATTTGAATCGTATATACTACATATGTTACTAGCCAAGCACGTAAAATCAGGGGCAGATTCGGGATTTCAATGGTATGGGTGCATTGTGGTGAAGAAGTGTATCTAGATCGAATTGAGGGTTTAACAAAGTCTCTTACCATGAACTCACTACACTTTAGAAATTATAGGTTCAAAATTATATTCTTTTAAAATTTTAGTAATTTTCACATATATATTTATACTTCCTGCCGAAATCAAAATCATTTAGAGTGCGATTTGAACTGCCAATTTCACTTGTAGAGGTGCACCCAATAATAATTGCATCATAGGAGTCTTTGAGCATGGGTTCACGCACATATATTTAAGTAATTTTAAAAAAATATAATATTATTATACATAGTTTAAAAAAATGAGTATGATTTCACGTGAACCCATATCCATCAACCTCGATACGCCTCGTAGTAAAATGCTAAGCAATAGCCATCCAACTTGCCGGAGATAAAAATCAAAAAATATTACTTAAAGTACAAATTTAAGAATATTGGAGTGATATTCATCCTGTCAAAATAAAAATAAAGTACATCGCACAACTGAAAATATTAATTGATAATAAACTTTTACACCAGACCAAACAATTTAATCTTAATAGTGAATATAATCACCGTTAAGAATATATTCTTTTCAAGAATAGCCTCAACTTATCCAAAAGAAGGAACTCATTCATCAAACCCTGCCCAATGTCACACATTCTCGTGTAATTTAAAAACTTCTAACTAATCATTAAAAAAATTAATTTTATGTCCCTTATCCACGAAGGGAATTCTCCAATAGGGAGAGGTAGGGGTGGCAAACTTGCATGTCGGATCGGGTCGGATATGAGCGGGTCGAAAATGGATAATTCAAAAACGGATAAATTATTCGACCTGTATTTGAAACGGATAAAAAACGGGTTATCCGACGGATAATATGGAAATCCAAAACTTGAGAAACCCCTAATTTGAGGCTTTACAAATGTAAAAGTTAAACACATTAATTATCCATTGGTTATCTATTTGGTTAACCATTTTCAAAGTGGATAATATGGTTCTTATCCATATTCGACCCGTTTTTAAAGTTCATTATACAAAACACTTTTTGTTTTTTCTTTTTGAAGAATTTTGGTGCTAAATACTTTAGGCCCAATAAAAAATGACGTTTGGAATTTGAGTGCTATAAAATCAAACATTGACTCTTTATACTTTTAAAATTAAAATTTACATATTTAACAAATGTAAGGAAAAGACATCTAAGTCAATACAAGGAAAAATCATTTAAGTCACAATTTTTAAATATTTGAACACATTGCAGCAAAGGAACTATTTTATACTCTCCAAATAGGTCTAGGTAAGATTTCACATTTACGAGCAATAAACTAATTCTCATACAATAGAAAAATGATACAAATAACTCAATTTCCCATATTATCGAGTCAAAAATGTTACAATAAGAATAAGATCTCAAATCATAAAAATACAACACCAAATAAAAAATACAACATGACCTTGGCTTCAAATGAGTTAATATAAGAATACATGGTCCATATTATAGGAATTTGAGGTGAAGAATTTGAAATCTTGGTGGTTAAAGTTAAGCTGCTTTAACCAAGAATCAGCAGCATTATAAAGATCATTGAATTTTTCATAGGCTTGTACCTTATTTAACCAAATGTTATCTTGCATCTTGTATGGTATAAGCCCAAAAGGTGGAAGAGGAATTCCACCTTTTTCTTTCTTTTCAATAGGAAGATCTTTACATATGTCATCATCAAAGTCATCTGCAATATTGCAATATAATGTACAAAAATTAGAATATATATATATTGATTAAGTACGAGAAACTAAAGATTTGACAAGCACATATATGTCACGAACCAAGCACATAACGTGCACGGTCAAGAACCAGATTTTACTTATATTTACGCGAATAGGAAAATTGAAAGACGTACCTTGAAATGATACTGATAATGTATGATAAGTAAGGAAGTATGTTGATATATTTTGGGTAACTCCCTTCATTGGTACATGGTAGATTGGGTACCTAACAATAAAATTAGAGAAAATTAACTCAAATTCTCTAAATTGAATAAATAGATGAATAATGGAGAGAATTTTTTCCTTAATAATAATTTCTAGAAAACAATTATCATTAACATCAATTCCAAATTTCTATATGATATTGAATTGATAAATTTTATTGCTATGTGGAAAAAATAATTGTTTCATCAATGTATCATTGGAATTTCACTTGAAATTATTACAAAGGTCAAAATAGGAAGAAGAAAAAAAAATACCAAGCAACAGCCATCCAACTTGCAGGAGACAAGTCAATGCTCTTCAGTGGCTAAAGTCCTGGATGCTTCTCACTAAATTCATATATCTGAAATATCCAAAACAAAATCAAAAAATATTACTTTAAAATATAAAATTAAGAATACTAAGTGACTATTAAAAATATATTCTTTTCAAAAATAGTCTCAACTTATCAAAAAGTAGGAAAACCTCTTGTTCATCAAACTCTGACCTAACGTCACACATTCTCATGTTATTTTAAAATTTTCTAACTAATTATTAAAAAACTTAAGTTTACACACATTTTCCACCAAGAGAATTCTCCAACAGGGAGAGGCAATCTCAGAATGTTGAAAATACATATAGCCAAGGCGATTTTCATTAACATAC